>NC_057813.1:285643983-285655430 GCF_018294505.1 Triticum aestivum | reverse complement strand
CCTCGTGGGCCCCCTGGTGGCCCTCTGATGCCAACTCCAACTCCATATATTGGCCTTCGGGGAGAAAAAAATCGGAGATAAGAAATCATCGTGTTTTACGATACGGAGCTGCCGCCAAGCCCTAATCTCTCTCGGGAGGGCTGATCTGGAGTCCGTTCGGGGCTCCAGGGCGGGGGATTCATCGCCGTCGTCATCATCAACCATCCTCCATCACCAATTTCATGATGCTCACCGCCGTGCGTGAGTAATTCCATCGTAGGCTTGCTGGACGGTGATGGGTTGGATGAGATTTATCATGTAATCGAGTTAGTTTTGTTAGGGTTTGATCCCTAGTATCCATTATGTTCTGAGACTGATGTTGCTATGACTTTGCTATGCTTAATGCTTGTCACTAGGGCCCGAGTGCCATGATTTCAGATCTGAACCTATTATGTTTTCATGAATATATGTGAGTTCTTGATCCTATCTTGCAAGTCTATAGTCACCTACTATGTGTTATGATCCGGCAACCCCGAAGTGACAATAATCGGAACCACTCCCAGTGATGACCTTAGTTTGAGGAGTTCATGTATTCACTATGTGCTAATGCTTTGTTCTGGTTCTCTATTAAAAGGAGGCCTTAATATCCCTTAGTTTCCAATAGGACCCCGCTGCCACGGGAGGGTAGGACAAAAGATGTCATGCAAGTTCTTTTCCATAAGCACGTATGACTATATTCAGAAAAATACATGCCTACATTACATTGATGAACTGGAGCTTGTTCTGTGTCACCCTATGTTATGACCATTACATGATGAACCACATCATGCATAATTATCCATCATTGATCCGGTGCCTACGAGTTTTCCATATACTGGTTCTCGCTTATTTACTTTTCTGTTGCTACTGTTACAATGACTACAAAATACCAAAAAAATTCCTTTTGTTGTCTTTACTTTTGTTACCGTTACCACCACTATCATATTACTTTGCTACTAAACACTTTGCTACAGATACTAAGTTTCCAGGTGTGGTTGAATTGACAACTCATCTGCTAATACTTGAGAATATTCTTTGGCTCCCCTTGTGTCGAATCAATAAATTTGGGTTGAATACTCTACCCTTGAAAACTGTTGCGATCCCCTATACTTGTGGGTTATCAAGACCTTTTTCTGGCACCGTTGCCGAGGAGCATAGCTCTATTCTTTGAGTCGCTTGGGATTTATATCTGTTGGACATTATGAAGAACTTGAAAGACGCTAAGACCAAGATTTTACCCTCAACTACGAGGGGAGGTAAGGAACTGCCATCTAGCCTTGCACTAGATTCTCCTTCTATTATAAGTAAGCTTGCGACACCTAAACCTTCTACTGCTATGAATTCTGATATGTCGCATGTTATTGATGGTGCCACTTCTGCTATGCATGATACCTGTGATGAAACCACTTCTATGCTTGATACTACTATGCCCCTTGGTGAATTTCTTGATGAGAAGATTGCTAGGTCTAGAGAAAGAGAAATTATTACACCTGAATACAATGATGAGAGTGATGATGAAAATATGCCTCCTATTCCTGAAGGTTATCTTTTTGATGCAGAATCTTCTGCCGCTATTTTTGCTTGCCAAGATAGATATGAACTTAAGAGGTTGCTAGTTAAATGGAGTAAAGAATCTCTTCGAGATAGAATGAGACCCGATCGTGCTTTTGCTACTTCACCTATTTGTGTTCCCGATAAGGATTATTATGATTTTTCTATTGATCCAGATATAATTACTTTGGTTGAATCTGATCCTTTCTATGGCTATGAATCTGAAACTGTTGTGGCACATCTTACTAAGTTGAATGATATAGCTGCCCTGTTTACTAATAATGAGAGATCGCGCTACCTTTATTTACTCAAAATATTTCTGTTCTCATTAAAGGGTGATGCTAAGATATGGTTCAATTCTCTTGATCCTGGTTGTGTGCAAAGTCCCCAGGATATGATTTATTACTTCTCTGCTAAATATTTCCCTGCTCATAAGAAACAAGCAGCCTTGAGGGAAATATATAACTTTGTGCAAATTGAAGAAGAGAGTCTCCCACAAGCTTGGGGGAGGCTTCTCAAGTTACTTAATGCTTTGCCTGATCATCCTCTTAAGAAACCTGAAATACTTGATATCTTTTATAATGGACTAACCAATGCTTGCAGGGATTATCTGGATAGTTGTGCTGGTTCTCTTTTGAGGGAAAGAACACCGGATGAAGCTGAAATTCTATTGAACAATATGTTGACAAATGAAAATAATTGGGCACCTCCTGAGCCAGCTCCTGAGCCAATTCCTGATCCAATTATTGAGCCTATTTCTAAACCAACTCCAAAGAAGAGAGGTGTTCTATTTCTCAGTCCCGAAGATATGCAAGAGGCAAAGAAATCTATGAAAGAAAAAGGTATTAAAGTTGAAGATGTTAAGAATTTACCTCCTATTGAAGAAATACACGGTCTTAATTTACCGCCTGTTGAAGAAGTATATTATCTCAATTACTTATTTACTGAAGAACCTCCCGATATCCCTACACAGGTAGTAAAGGTAAATTCTCTCTATAGATATGATAAAGCTGAAGTCCCTCCTACTAAAATTGCTAGTCAGTGCTTGGATGAGTTTGATAACTTTATGTTTAAGCAAGATCACTTTAATGCTTATTTTGGTAGACAATTAAAACAAGATGCCTATATGATTAAACGCTTGGGTGATTATCTGGCTGATATTAGAGGTGAACTTAAACTTGTTAGCAAACATGCTTCTATGGTTAACACTCAAGTATAAAAAGTACTTAAAGCTCAAAAAGAAGCGCTTGATGAAATGAATAGTAAGAAAAATGATTATGCTGTTAGAGTGGCTACTAGAACCGGTAGAATGACTCAGGAACCTTTGTATCCTGAAGGCCACCCTAAGAGAATCGAGCAAGATTCTCAGAGAAATGATATTGATGTACCTAGTTCTTCTAAAAGGAAGAAAAATAAAAATGATAGGACTTTGCAAACCTCTAGCGAACCTATTGTTGAGCCACCTGAGAATCCAAATGATACTTCTATTTCTGATGCTGAAACACAATCAGGTGATGAACATGAACCTAGTGATAATGTTAATGAATGATCATGTTAATGCTCAACCTAGTAATGATAATGATGTAGAAGCTGAACCTGCTATTGATCTTGATAACCCACAATCAAGGAATCAACATTATGATAAAAGAGACTTCGTTGCTCGGAAACATGGTAAAGAAAGGGAACCATGGGTTCAGAAACCCATGCCTTTTCCTCCGAAACCATCCAAGAAAAAGAATGATGAGGATTTTGAGCGCTTTGCTGAAATGATTAGACCTATCTTTTTGCGTATGCGATTAACTGATGTGCTCAAAACAAATCCTTATTCTAAGTATATGAAGGATATTATGACTAATAAAAGAAAGATACCTGAAGCTGAAATTTCCACCATGCTTGCTAATTATACTTTTAAGGGTGGAATACCAAAGAAACTTGGAGATCCCGGAGTACCTACTATACCATGCTCCATTAAGAAAAATTATGTTAAAACTGCTTTATGTGATCTTGGAGCCGGTGTTAGTGTCATGCCTCTCTCTTTATATCGTAGACTTGACTTGAATAAGTTGACACCTACTGAAATATCTTTGCAAATGGCTGATAAATCAACTGCTATACCTGTCGGTATTTGTGACGATGTGCCTGTTGGGGTTGCAAACGTTACTATTTTAACAGACTTTGTTATTCTTGATATTCCTGAGGATGATAGTATGTCGATTATTCTTGGAAGACCATTCCTAAATACTGCAGGGGCTGTTATTGATTGCAACAAAGGTAATGTCACTCTTCATGTTGATGGCAATGAGCACACGGTACACTATTCGAGGAAACAACCTCAGGTTCACAGTATTAACTCTATTGGAAAAATCCCATCGGTTATATTCGGAGGTTTTGAATTTCCTCTGCCTACTGTCAAGAAAAAGTATTATATACTTATTATTGGGAATTTTCATATCCCTGTTGAGGTAACTTAGTGCTATTCGAAATTTCTCCGGTTCCGTGTTAATCGGAATGAGCTCGTTAACAAGACTTCATCAACCTTGTTAGTGGATTCTTTTTGGTGAACATGAGATGGATGAAACTAGAAGCACAACCTTCTGTATCCTCTTTATATTTTCTGTTATTTAGTAGAAATAAAGTAAAATAGTATTTTCTGTCTGTCTCCCGACTTATCCGTGCAATATAAAAATATCCCGAAAATAAAAGTCCTCAGAATGCCATGCCAATTTAATATGATTTTTTCGGGAATATTTGAGAATTTACTATGCAAAAATTACCGCGGGGGGAGCTGCCACATGGTCACAAGGGTGGAGGGCGCGCCCTACCCCCTGGGCGCGCCCCCTGCCTCGTGGGCCCATGGTGGCCCTCCTCCACTTATTCCTGCACCCATCTTCTTCCTTTGTCTCACACAAACACGAAAAACCAACTCAAGCACGAGTTCCAGCCCCCGTTGCTGTGATTTTCGATCTCTTTGCTCAAAGCACCTCTCGCAAAACTGCTTGGGGAGATTGTTCCTTGGTATGTGACTCCTTCATTGGTCCAATTACTTTTTGTTCTAGAGCTTTATTCTTTGCAAATTTGTGCTGCATAGGTGACCATGTTCTTGAGCTTGCATGTCAAATTTATATGGTTCCAAGTAGTTCCAATGCTTTATATAGGCTCTAGGCATTTGTAGGAGTTGTTGCTATCAATTTTATTGAATTTGGTTCACTTTTATTTGAAGTTACTAAAAAATCAGAAATTTCTCAGAGGAAGCAATATGTTTAGGAGGATGTTCCAAGGTGGCCCTTCAAGGAAACAAGGTCCCAGGCTTGCAATACGTGATGCTGACGAGGAACCACCAAGAGATGCTCCTGTGAGGCCCTGTGAATGGCCTTCGGAAAATTTTATGAATCAAGTGGGAATCAAAGAAGAATTTAGCGCATATTTGCGCAACGCCGGTCTTGAGGACTTTGAAGCTGATAAATGCCCCAAGTATCATGATCTCACAAGTTCATTTGTGAGGAGGTTTGACTTTTCATCTTCCCGTAATTCTCCTTCAGTCATGTTTGACCTTTATGACAAATCTTATACCATGGACTTAGAGGATTTCACTTCTCCTTGCAAACTTCCATCATGGGGTAGTGTCAGGGATCCCCCTAAATCTGAATATAGAGACTTTCTTGCTAGAATAACTGCTGGGGAATCTAGAGATATAACACGAGCTACCCTAGGGAGCATTCATTTCCCTACTATACACTATTTTGCTCTCTTTATAGGTAGACGCATTAATGCTAAGGATGAAGTATGTCACTTGTGTGCTCTTGATCCTAGCATTCTTAGAAGTGCTGTGTTAGGAGACCAATCTTTTCATTTGGGAGCCATCGTAGCTTGTAGGTTGCATCAGAATAAACATAACGGAGATTTCTTTGGAGGAATTTATGTATCCTGCTTAGCTAATTTTCTTGAGATAGACATTCGTGAGGGTGATATGGAGTCAACCCCCTTCTTACTTACATTTTGATTCTATGGTTTCCCACCAGTTTGTTGAGAGGACTGAACCACCTCTCCCGTATCGACTAATCTTTAACAAACGTCATGTAGTCCATATTGCTCTTCCTGATCCTTCCTTCTTGGATTTTCAGACAAAAGTAAGATATATTATTACCAGAGAGGAGGCAGATGAATACGAGAGAAGAGCGGAGGCAGCTCAACGCTACGCTGCAGCTTAGGAGGCGATAGCCGCTGCGTCACAGTATGACCCAGCTTCACTTACGGGTATCCGGCAGGCCATCACTGGCAATAGACCAACTTAGGCCAAAAGCCTAAGCTTGGGGGAGTACGTATTTCCCACCAACATTATATTCAATTTCACACACACTCATTTCTAGATGTCGGTGTTCATACTCTTTCACTGTAATATCCATGCTAGTTTATTTTCTTTTTCCTGCTTTCTTCTTGTGTGTTTAATAAACCTTAAGAAAAAAAAATTAGTAGTAGTTTATTTCTTTGCTGTAGTAATTAAAAAGGAAAACCCAAAAATATTTTTCGTTCTTCTTTTGCTTGTTGGGAGCTTTCCCGTGTATATAGTTTTTATTTTCCTTTCTTTGGGGGTCGAGAAGATCATATTGAAAATGCTTAGTGGCTCTTATATGCATGATTGTTTATTTAACTTAGAGCCCATATTACTTGTCTTCTCTCTTGAGTTGAATGCTTGCAGATTCTAGCTTAGTCCAATACACGTGCACTCTTATTGTTATACACTTCGTTCGGTCGTGCAAGTGAAAGGCAATAATGATGATATTTGATGGACTTATTGGGATGAGAAAAGCTGGTATGAACTCGACCTCTCTTGTTTTTGTAAATATGATGATTCATCGTTCCTGAGTTAGCTATTATGAAGTAAGCATATTTGCAATGACATTTAGAGATTATAGTTGCTTGTGCCATGCTAGATTGGCTATGAGTTATAATGGTTTACCTTGCGTGCCAACATGCTATTAGAATGATCATGATGTGGTATGATGGGATGGTATCCTCCTTTAAATAAATTGAGTGACTAGACTTGGCACATGTTCACGCATGTAGTTGAATCAAATCAACATAGCCTTCATGATATTTATGTTCATGGTGGATTATATCCTACTCATGCTTGTATTTGGTGTAAATTAATTTTGATGCATGTTTACAACTGTTGTCGCTCTCTTAGTTGGTCGCTTCCCAGTCTTTTGCTAGCCTTCACCTGTACTAAGCGGGAATACTGCTTGTGCATCCAAACTCCTTGAACCCCAAAGTTGTTCCATATGAGTCCACTATACCTTCCTATATGCGGTATTTACCTGCCGTTCCAAGTAAATTTGTATGTGCCAAACTCCAAACCTTCAAATGAAATTATGTTTTGTATACTCGAGCAGCTCATGTTTCAACTAGGTCTGCCCTTATCTTCCATGTTAGGCGGTTATTCTCAAGAGGAGTGGACTCCGCTCCTCATTCACGAGAAAGTGGCTGGTCACCGGGATGCCCAGTCCCGTGCTTTATGCAAACTAAATCAAAATAACTGCAAACAAAACTCCCCCTGGGACCCGTTGAATGTTGGAGGCACTCGTTGTTTCGAGCAAGCCATGGATTGATTCTTGTGGAGGAGGGGGAGTATAAACTTTACCATTCTGTTTGGGAACCGCCTATAATTTGTTTAGCATGGAAGATATCGTCATCTCATAATTGTTGTGTTGACACCAAAAGTATGCCGCTCAAAATGTTATTCAATCCCTATTTTAAAACTGAGCTCTGGCACCTCTACAAATCCCTGCTTCCTTCTGCGAAGGGCCTATCTATTTACTTTTATGTTGAGTCATCACCCTTCTTATTAAAAAGCACCCACTGGAGAGCTCACTGTCGTTTGCATTCATCATTATTGGTTTATATCGGGTATGACTTGACTGGATCTCTTTTACCATGAATTACAATGTTTAGTCAGTCCTTGATCTTTGAAGCTGCTCTGTATTTATGTTTTGCGATCTCAGAAAGGGCTAGCGAGATACCATTTCGTTATATCATGTTATGATTATTTTGAGAAAGTGTTGTCATCCGAGTTTTGTTATTATAGCTCGCTAGCTGATTATGCTATTGATATGAGTAATTGTGAGACCTTTGTGTTATTGTTAGTATGGTTAGTTCATAATATTTGCTGAAACTTGAATGCTGGCTTTTCATGTTTACAACAACAAGAGCAAACAGAGTTTGTAAAAATTTTCTTTTTCTCTTTCAGTTTGTCAACTGAATTGCTTGAGGAAAAGCAAGGGTTTAAGCTTGGGGGAGTTGATACGTCTCCGTCGTATCTACTTTTCCAAACACTTTTGCCCTTGTTTTGGACTCTAACTTGTATGATTTGAATGGAACTAACTCGGACTGACACTGTTTTTAGCAGAATTGCCATGGTGTTGTTTTATGTGCAGAAAACAAAAGTTCTCGGAACGTCCTGAAACTCCATGGAATATCTTAGGATAATTAATAAAAAATCCTCGCAAAAGATGAAGACCAGGGGGCCCACACCCTGTCCACGAGGGTGGGGGGCGCCCCCCTGGGCGCGCCCCCTACCTCATGGGCCCCATGGTGGGCCTCCAATGCCAACTCCAACTCCATATATTGGCCTTCGGGGAGAAAAAAATCGGAGAGAAGAAATCATCGCGTTTTACGATATGGAGCGGCCGCCAAGCCCTAATCTCTCTTGGGAGGGCTGATCTGGAGTCCGTTCGGGGCTCCGGAGAGGGGGATTCGTCACCGTCGTCATCATCAACCATCCTCCATCACCAATTTCATGATGCTCACCGTCGTGCGTGAGTAATTCCATCGTAGGCTTGCTGGACGGTGATGGGTTGGATGAGATTTATCATGTAATCGAGTTAGTTTTGTTAGGGTTTGATCCCTAGTATCCATTATGTTCTGAGATTGATGTTGTTATGACTTTGCTTGTGACGCCCCCGATTCAATCGTACACTAATCATGCACGCAAATGTGTACGATCAAGATCAGGGACTCACGGGAAGATATCACAACACAACTCTACAATAAAATAAGTCATACAAGCATCATAATACAAGCCAGGGGCCTCGAGGGCTCGAATACAAGTGCTCGATCATAGACGAGTCAGCGGAAGCGACAATATCTGAGAACAGACATAAGTTAAACAAGTTTGCCTTAAGAAGGCTAGCACAAACTGGGATACAGATCGAAAGAGGCGCAGGCCTCCTGCCTGGGATCCTCCTAACTACTCCAGGTCGTCGTCAGCGGGCAGCACGTAGTAGTAGGCACCTCCGGTGTAGTAGGGGTCGTCGTCGACGGTGGCGTCTGGCTCCTGGACTCCAGCATCTGGTTGCGACAACCAGAAAGAAAGGAAAGGGGGAAAAGGGGGGAGAAAGCAACCGTGAGTACTCATCCAAAGTACTCGCAAGCAAGGAACTACACTACATATGCATGGGTATATGTGTAAGGAGGCCATATCAGTGGACTGAACTGCAGAATGCCAGAATAAGAGGGGGGGTAGCTAGTCCTGTCGAAGACTACGCTTCTGGTCACCTTCGTCTTGCAACAGGCAGAAGAGGGTTCAATCGTACACTAATCATGCACGCAAATGTGTACGGTCAAGATCAGGGACTCACGGGAAGATATCACAACACAACTCTACAATAAAATAAGTCATACAAGCATCATAATACAAGCCAGGGGCCTCGAGGGCTCGAATACAAGTGCTCGATCATAGACGAGTCAGCGGAAGCGACAATATCTGAGAACAGACATAAGTTAAACAAGTTTGCCTTAAGAAGGCTAGCACAAACTGGGATACAGATCGAAAGAGGCGCAGGCCTCCTGCCTGGGATCCTCCTAACTACTCCAGGTCGTCGTCAGCGGGCAGCACGTAGTAGTAGGCACCTCCGGTGTAGTAGGGGTCGTTGTCGACGGTGGCGTCTGGCTCCTGGACTCCAGCATCTGGTTGCGACAACCAGAAAGAAAGGAAAGGGGGAAAAGGGGGGAGAAAGCAACCGTGAGTACTCATCCAAAGTACTCGCAAGCAAGGAACTACACTACATATGCATGGGTATATGTGTAAGGAGGCCATATCAGTGGACTGAACTGCAGAATGCCAGAATAAGAGGGGGGGTAGCTAGTCCTGTCGAAGACTACGCTTCTGGTCACCTTCGTCTTGCAACAGGCAGAAGAGGGTAGGTCGACGTCCTCCAAGTAGCATCTCCAAGTAACATCTCATAGCATAATCCTACCCGGCGATCCCCTCCTCATATCCCTGAGGTAGAGCGACCACCGGTTGTATCTGGCACTTGGAAGGGTGTGTTTTATTAAGTATCCGGTTCTAGTTGTCATAAGGTCAAGGTACAACTCCAAGTCGTCCTGTTACCGAAGATCACGGCTATTCGAATCGATTAAACTTCCCTGCAGGGGTGCACCACATAGCCCAACACGCTCGATCCCATTTGGCCGGACACACTTTCCTGGGTCATGCCCGGCCTCGGAAGATCAACACGTCGCAGCCCCACCTAGGCACAACAGAGAGGCCAGCACGCCGGTCTAAACCTAAGCGCACAGGGGTCTGGGCCCATCGCCCATAGCACACCTGCACGTTGCGAGGGCGGCCGAAAGCAGACCTAGCCTAGTGGCGTTCCAGTCCAATCCGGCGCGCGCCGCTCCGTCGCTGACGTCTGAAGTGCTTCGGCTGATACCACGACGTCGGGATACCCATAACTACTCCCACGTAGATGGTTAGTGCGTATAGGCTCGTAGCCAGACTCAGATCAAATACCAAGATCTCGTTAAGCGTGTTAAGTATCCGCGAATGCCGAACAGGGCCAGGCCCACCTGTCTCCTAGGTGGTCTCAACCTGCCCTGTCGCTCCGCCACAAAAGATCCACACAGAGGGCCGTCGGGACAAAGGTCCTTTCAGCCCCCAATCCGTGAATCACTCGCGGGTACTCTTCGAGCTGACCCGACTTTAGTCCCCATCTGTATAGTATGTATGTATGTATAGTATATACCCGTGATCACCTCCCAGGTGATCACGGCCCGATAGTATAGCAAGGCAGACTGACAAGAATGTATGGCCAATGATGATAAACTAGCATCCTATACTAAGCATTTAGGATTGCAGGTAAATGTATCAACAGATGTAGCGACAATGTCAGGCTATGCATCAGAATAGGATTAATGAAAGCAGTAACATGCTACACTACTCTAATGCAAGCAGTATAGAGTAGAATAGGCGATATCTGGTGATCAAGGGGGGGGCTTGCCTGGTTGCTCTGGCAAGAGAGAGGGGTCGTCAACTCCGTAGTCGAACTGGGCAGCAGCAGCGTCGGTCTCGTAGTCTACCGGAGAGAAGAGGGGGAAGAAACAATGAATACCAAGTAAAAAGATGCATATCGATGCATGACATGTCAAGAAGCGATGCTAGGCGTGCCCTAACGTGGTATGAGGTGGTACCGGTTAAGGGGGGAAACATCCGGGAAGTATTCCCGGTGTTTCGCGTTTTCGGGCAGAGGAGCCGGAGGGGGAAAGTTGCGGGTTCGATAGGTTAGGGGGGTGTGGTGGACGAACGGACTGCGTATCCGGAATCGTCTCGTCGTTCTGAGCAACTTTCATGTTGAAAATATTTTAATCCGGATTACGGATTAAAAGATATGATTTTTAAAAGATTTTATTAATTTCAGGAATTTAATTAATTATTTAATTAATTTCGAAAATGCTTTTATGACATCAGCATGATGTCATGCTGACCTCATCAGTCAACAGGGTTGACCGAGTCAACCCTGACAGGTGGGTCCCGCATGTCATTCTCTAATATCTAATTAACCTAATCAGAGTTAATTAACATTAGTTAATTAGGTTAATTAGTG
>NC_057813.1:285635640-285637443 GCF_018294505.1 Triticum aestivum | reverse complement strand
CTAGCACAAACTGGGATACAGATCGAAAGAGGCGCAGGCCTCCTGCCTGGGATCCTCCTAACTACTCCAGGTCGTCGTCAGCGGGCAGCACGTAGTAGTAGGCACCTCCGGTGTAGTAGGGGTCGTCGTCGACGGTGGCGTCTGGCTCCTGGACTCCAGCATCTGGTTGCGACAACCAGAAAGAAAGGAAAGGGGGAAAAGGGGGGAGAAAGCAACCGTGAGTACTCATCCAAAGTACTCGCAAGCAAGGAACTACACTACATATGCATGGGTATATGTGTAAGGAGGCCATATCAGTGGACTGAACTGCAGAATGCCAGAATAAGAGGGGGGGTAGCTAGTCCTGTCGAAGACTACGCTTCTGGTCACCTTCGTCTTGCAACAGGCAGAAGAGGGTAGGTCGACGTCCTCCAAGTAGCATCTCCAAGTAACATCTCATAGCATAATCCTACCCGGCGCTCCCCTCCTCATATCCCTGAGGTAGAGCGACCACCGGTTGTATCTGGCACTTGGAAGGGTGTGTTTTATTAAGTATCCGGTTCTAGTTGTCATAAGGTCAAGGTACAACTCCAAGTCGTCCTGTTACCGAAGATCACGGCTATTCGAATAGATTAAACTTCCCTGCAGGGGTGCACCACATAGCCCAACACGCTCGATCCCATTTGGCCGGACACACTTTCCTGGGTCATGCCCGGCCTCGGAAGATCAACACGTCGCAGCCCCACCTAGGCACAACAGAGAGGCCAGCACGCCGGTCTAAACCTAAGCGCACAGGGGTCTGGGCCCATCGCCCATAGCACACCTGCACGTTGCGAGGGCGGACGAAAGCAGACCTAGCCTAGTGGCGTTCCAGTCCAATCCGGCGCGCGCCGCTCCGTCGCTGACGTCTGAAGTGCTTCGGCTGATACCACGACGTCGGGATACCCATAACTACTCCCACGTAGATGGTTAGTGCGTATAGGCTCGTAGCCAGACTCAGATCAAATACCAAGATCTCGTTAAGCGTGTTAAGTATCCGCGAACGCCGAACAGGGCCAGGCCCACCTGTCTCCTAGGTGGTCTCATAATCCTACCCGGCGATCCCCTCCTCATATCCCTGAGGTAGAGCGACCACCGGTTGTATCTGGCACTTGGAAGGGTGTGTTTTATTAAGTATCCGGTTCTAGTTGTCATAAGGTCAAGGTACAACTCCAAGTCGTCCTGTTACCGAAGATCACGGCTATTCGAATAGATTAAACTTCCCTGCAGGGGTGCACCACATAGCCCAACACGCTCGATCCCATTTGGCCGGACACACTTTCCTGGGTCATGCCCGGCCTCGGAAGATCAACACGTCGCAGCCCCACCTAGGCACAACAGAGAGGCCAGCACGCCGGTCTAAACCTAAGCGCATAGGGGTCTGGGCCCATCGCCCATAGCACACCTGCACGTTGCGAGGGCGGCCGAAAGCAGACCTAGCCTAGTGGCGTTCCAGTCCAATCCGGCGCGCGCCGCTCCGTCGCTGACGTCTGAAGTGCTTCGGCTGATACCACGACGTCGGGATACCCATAACTACTCCCACGTAGATGGTTAGTGCGTATAGGCTCGTAGCCAGACTCAGATCAAATACCAAGATCTCGTTAAGCGTGTTAAGTATCCGCGAACGCCGAACAGGGCCAGGCCCACCTGTCTCCTAGGTGGTCTCAACCTGCCCTGTCGCTCCGCCACAAAAGATCCACACAGAGGGCCGTCGGGACAAAGGTCCTTTCAGCCCCCAATCCGTGAATCACTCGCGGGTACTCTTCGAGCTGACCCGACTTTAGT